>NC_073693.1:1422956-1442957 GCF_029784155.1 Uranotaenia lowii | reverse complement strand
GGAATGACACATGGCGCTAATGGAAAGGGGACCTTTTGCGATCACAGATAAGAGACTTAACTGGGTAAATTCAAAAAAGTTATTTTTTATATTGAAAATATAAAAAAAAACTTCATTAAAATTTTAGTCTTATGGGAAAACATCAATTGGAAAGAGGTGATTAAGATTATTTTAAGTAATTCATCCATTTTTCTGTGATCCATCGAAAAGGTCCAAAAGCAGTGCACAAGCGTGGTTCATTAGGAAGGTGAATCATTTAATTACTGCGCTGTTTTATTGGTTCTGCTCGCCTAGTCTAGGAGTCCAAAGCCTGCTAGGACCGACACTGTATGTTGGGGCGTGTTTTTCGTCTTCTTCAGAGGTTCAACTAGGAAGTATCAGCAGCAGAAGACCAAGAATCCAAGTCACGCAACGCCTACTCATTTACACAGCCCATCACATCACATCGCAGTAGGCTGGCGCGAATACACCTTGACTTGAGAGCTTGCTGAGCATTCGTTTAAAAATCACATCAGCAGGCAGTTTTTCGAGCTAATACATTCATGAAGGCAACTATCAAGGTAAATTGCGATGGCCTTGTCCTCCTGTTGGGGTCGTAGGTTGGAGGTTACCACGCACCTGCCCCCAGAAGAAATCAAGGCCATCTCCACGACACGCGGGAAGAAAACGAAAACATCCTCCTCATCTTAATTATCATCATCATCATTATTATGTGGGATTGTTGGGGACTCGCTATCAAAACGGAATAAGGGGAACGAAACATCGTGGATGGGATCGCAGGTGCTATCCAACTCTAATTAGGCGCGTTTCGTTTGTTCTAGTCGTACTCTGGAGGGACTTAACGTTGTTTTGGTTTTTTTATGTGTGTTTATACTCCTGATGGGGAGTCATTTTTTTATCCTCCAGTAATGAACCAATTAAGTTAAGTGAAATGGAGAGGAGCGTTTTTATTTTCAAACTCGCTTTTGTTTTAATTTACGAATAATTTATTCAAGTAGGAACAATGACCTTTACCCGGGAAAATAGAAAGTTTTTTCGAATTTATTCTCCAAATCATCTATTTAATATCAGTTTTATTTATAACATCAGATCACAATTTGTTACCTCTTAATCAAAAAAGTAAAATTGAAAAATAATTTGTGAATTGTTTCGCCGAGTTGTCATATTTTTTTGTCAATTTTGTCTAAATTGTTAATTTTGTCATTTTCGTCAATTTTGTCAATTTTGTCAATTTTGTAAATTTTGTCAATTTTGTCAATTTTGTCATTTTTGTCATTTTTGTCATTTTTGTCATTTTTGTCATTTTTGTCATTTTTGTCATTTTTGTCATTTTTGTCATTTTTGTCATTTTTGTCATTTTTGTCATTTTTGTCATTTTTGTCATTTTTGTCATTTTTGTCATTGTTGTCATTTTTGTCATTTTTGTCATTTTTGTCATTTTTGTCATTTTTGTCATTTTTGTCATTTTTGTCATTTTTGTCATTTTTGTCATTTTTGTCATTTTTGTCATTTTTGTCATTTTTGTCATTTTTGTCATTTTTGTCATTTTTGTCATTTTTGTCATTTTTGTCATTTTTGTCATTTTTGTCATTTTTGTCATTTTTGTCATTTTTGTCATTTTTGTCATTTTTGTCATTTTTGTCATTTTTGTCATTTTTGTCATTTTTGTCATTTTTGTCATTTTTGTCATTTTTGTCATTTTTGTCATTTTTGTCATTTTTGTCATTTTTGTCATTTTTGTCATTTTTGTCATTTTTGTCATTTTTGTCATTTTTGTCATTTTTGTCATTTTTATCATTTTTGTCATTTTTGTCATTTTTGTCATTTTTGTCATTTTTGTCATTTTTGTCATTTTTGTCATTTTTGTCATTTTTGTCATTTTTGTCATTTTTGTCATTTTTGTCATTTTTGTCATTTTTGTCATTTTTGTCATTTTTGTCATTTTTGTCATTTTTGTCATTTTTGTCATTTTTGTCATTTTTTGTTTTTTTTTGTCATTTTTGTTATTTTTGTCATTTTTGTCATTTTTGTCATTTTTGTCATTTTTGTCATTTTTGTCATTTTTGTCATTTTTGTCATTTTTGTCATTTTTGTCATTTTTGTCATTTTTGTCATTTTTGTCATTTTTGTCATTTTTGTCATTTTTGTCATTTTTGTCATTTTTGTCATTTTTGTCATTTTTGTCATTTTTGTCATTTTTGTCATTTTTGTCATTTTTGTCATTTTTGTCATTTTTGTCATTTTTGTCATTTTTGTCATTTTTGTCATTTTTATCATTTTTATCATTTTTGTCATTTTTGTCATTTTTGTCATTTTTGTCATTTTTGTCATTTTTGTCATTTTTGTCATTTTTGTCATTTTTGTCATTTTTGTCATTTTTGTCATTTTTGTCATTTTTGTCATTTTTGTCATTTTTGTCATTTTTGTCATTTTTGTCATTTTTGTCATTTTTGTCATTTTTGTCATTTTTGTCATTTTTGTCATTTTTGTCATTTTTGTCATTTTTGTCATTTTTGTCATTTTTGTCATTTTTGTCATTTTTGTCATTTTTGTCATTTTTGTCATTTTTGTCATTTTTGTCATTTTTGTCATTTTTGTCATTTTTGTCATTTTTGTCATTTTTGTCATTTTTGTCATTTTTGTCATTTTTGTCATTTTTGTCATTTTTGTCATTTTTGTCATTTTGTCATTTTTGTCATTTTTGTCATTTTTGTCATTTTTGTCATTTTTGTCATTTTTGTCATTTTTGTCATTTTTGTCATTTTTGTCATTTTTGTCATTTTTGTCATTTTTGTCATTTTTGTCATTTTTGTCATTTTTGTCATTTTTGTCATTTTTGTCATTTTTGTCATTTTTGTCATTTTTGTCATTTTTGTCATTTTTGTCATTTTTGTCATTTTTGTCATTTTTGTCATTTTTGTCATTTTTGTCATTTTTGTCATTTTTGTCATTTTTGTCATTTTTGTCATTTTTGTCATTTTTGTCATTTTTGTCATTTTTGTCATTTTTGTCATTTTTGTCATTTTTGTCATTTTTGTCATTTTTGTCATTTTTGTCATTTTGTCATTTTGTCATTTTTGTCATTTTTGTCATTTTTGTCATTTTTGTCATTTTTGTCATTTTTGTCATTTTTGTCATTTTTGTCATTTTTGTCATTTTTGTCATTTTTGTCATTTTTGTCATTTTTGTCATTTTTGTCATTTTTGTCATTTTTGTCATTTTTGTCATTTTTGTCATTTTTTTCATTTTTTTCATTTTTGTCATTTTTGTCATTTTTGTCATTTTTGTCATTTTTGTCATTTTTGTCATTTTTGTCATTTTTGTCATTTTTGTCATTTTGTCATTTTTGTCATTTTTGTCATTTTTGTCATTTTTGTCATTTTTGTCATTTTTGTCATTTTTGTCATTTTTGTCATTTTTGTCATTTTTGTCATTTTTGTCATTTTTGTCATTTTTGTCATTTTTGTCATTTTTGTCATTTTTGTCATTTTTGTCATTTTTGTCATTTTTGTCATTTTTGTCATTTTTGTCATTTTTGTCATTTTTGTCATTTTTGTCATTTTTGTCATTTTTGTCATTTTTGTCATTTTTGTCATTTTTGTCATTTTTGTCATTTGTGTCATTTTTGTCATTTTTGTCATTTGTGTCATTTTTGTCATTTTTGTCATTTTTGTCATTTTTGTCATTTTTGTCATTTTTGTCATTTTGTCATTTTTGTCATTTTTGTCATTTTTGTCATTTTGTCATTTTTGTCATTTTTGTCATTTTTGTCATTTTTGTCATTTTTGTCATTTTTGTCATTTTTGTCATTTTTGTCATTTTTGTCATTTTTGTCATTTTTGTCATTTTTGTCATTTTTGTCATTTTTGTCATTTTTGTCATTTGTGTCATTTTTGTCATTTTTGTCATTTTTGTCATTTTTGTCATTTTTTGTCATTTTTGTCATTTTTGTCATTTTTGTCATTTTTGTCATTTTTGTCATTTTTGTCATTTTTGTCATTTTTGTCATTTTTGTCATTTTTGTCATTTTTGTCATTTTTGTCATTTTTGTCATTTTTGTCATTTTTGTCATTTTTTTCATTTTTGTCATTTTTGTCATTTTTGTCATTTTTGTCATTTTTGTCATTTTTGTCATTTTTGTCATTTTTGTCAATTTTGTCAATTTTGTCAATTTTGTCAATTTTGTCAATTTTGTCAATTTTGTCAATTTTGTCAATTTTGTCAATTTTGTCAATTTTGTCAATTTTGTCAATTTTGTCAATTTTGTCAATTTTGTCAATTTTGTCAATTTTGTCAATTTTGTCAATTTTGTCAATTTTGTCAATTTTGTCAATTTTGTAAATTTTGTCAATTTTGTAAATTTTGTAAATTTTGTCAATTTTGTCAATTTTGACAATTTTGAAAATTTTGTCAATTTTGACAATTTTGACAATTTTGACAATTTTGACAATTTTGACAATTTTGACAATTTTGACAATTTTGATAATTTTGACAATTTTGACAATTTTGACAATTTTGACAATTTTGTCAATTTTGTCAATTTTGTCAATTTTGTCAATTTTGTCAATTTTGTCAATTTTGTCAATTCTGTCAATTTTGTCAATTTTGTCAATTTTGTCAATTTTGTCAATTTTGTCAATTTTGTCAATTTTGTCAATTTTGTCAATTTTGTCAATTTTGTCAATTTTGTCAATTTTGTCAATTTTGTCAATTTTGTCAATTTTGTCAATTTTGTCAATTTTGTCAATTTTGTCAATTTTGTCAATTTTGTCAATTTTGTCAATTTTGTCAATTTTGTCAATTTTGTCAATTTTGTCAATTTTGTCAATTTTGTCATTTTTGTCAATTTTGTCAATTTGGTCAATTTTGTCAATTTTGTCAATTTTGTCAAGTTTGTCAATTTTGTCAATTTTGTCAATTTTGTCAATTTTGTCAATTTTGTCAATTTTGTCAATTTTGTCAATTTTGTCAATTTTGTCAATTTTGTCAATTTTGTCAATTTTGTCAATTTTGTCAATTTTGTCAATTTTGTCAAAATAGTCAAAATTGTCAAAATTGTCAAAATTGTCAAAATTGTCAAAATTGTCAAAATTGTCAAAATTGACAAAATTGACAAAATTTACAAAATTTACAAAATTGACAAAATTTACAAAATTGACAAAATTGACAAAATTGACAAAATTGACAAAATTGACAAAATTGACAAAATTGACAAAATTGACAAAATTGACAAAATTGACAAAATTGACAAAATTGACAAAATTGACAAAATTGACAAAATTGACAAAATTGACAAAATTGACAAAATTGACAAAATTGACAAAATTGACAAAATTGACAAAATTGACAAAAATGACAAAAATGACAAAAATGACAAAAATGACAAAAATGACAAAAATGACAAAAATGAAAAAAATGAAAAAAATGACAAAAATGACAAAAATGACAAAAATGACAAAAATGACAAAAATGACAAAAATGACAAAAATGACAAAAATGACAAAAATGACAAAAATGACAAAAATGACAAAAATGACAAAAATGACAAAAATGACAAAAATGACAAAAATGACAAAAATGACAAAAATGACAAAAATGACAAAAATGACAAAAATGACAAAAATGACAAAAATGACAAAAATGACAAAAATGACAAAAATGACAAAAATGACAAAAATGACAAAAATGACAAAAATGACAAAAATGACAAAAATGACAAAAATGACAAAAATGACAAAAATGACAAAAATGACAAAAATGACAAAAATGACAAAAATGACAAAAATGACAAAAATGACAAAAATGACAAAAATGACAAAAATGACAAAAATGACAAAAATGACAAAAATGACAAAAATGACAAAAATGACAAAAATGACAAAAATGACAAAAATGACAAAAATGACAAAAATGACAAAAATGACAAAAATGACAAAAATGACAAAAATGACAAAAATGACAAAAATGACAAAAATGACAAAAATGACAAAAATGACAAAAATGACAAAAATGACAAAAATGACAAAAATGACAAAAATGACAAAAATGACAAAAATGACAAAAATGACAAAAATGACAAAAATGACAAAAATGACAAAAATGACAAAAATGACAAAAATGACAAAAATGACAAAAATGACAAAAATGACAAAAATGACAAAAATGACAAAAATGACAAAAATGACAAAAATGACAAAAATGACAAAAATGACAAAAATGACAAAAATGACAAAAATGACAAAAATGACAAAAATGACAAAAATGACAAAAATGACAAAAATGACAAAAATGACAAAAATGACAAAAATGACAAAAATGACAAAAATGACAAAAATGACAAAAATGACAAAAATGACAAAAATGACAAAAATGACAAAAATGACAAAAATGACAAAAATGACAAAAATGACAAAAATGACAAAAATGACAAAAATGACAAAAATGACAAAAATGACAAAAATGACAAAAATGACAAAAATGACAAAAATGACAAAAATGACAAAAATGACAAAATTGACAAAATTGACAAAATTGACAAAATTGACAAAATTGACAAAATTGACAAAATTGACAAAATTGACAAAATTGAAAAAATTGAAAAAATTGACAAAATTGACAAAATTGAAAAAATTGACAAAATTGACAAAATTGACAAAATTGACAAAATTGACAAAATTGACAAAATTGACAAAATTGACAAAATTGACAAAATTGACAAAATTGACAAAATTGACAAAATTGACAAAATTGACAAAATTGACAAAATTGACAAAATTGACAAAATTGACAAAATTGACAAAATTGACAAAATTGACAAAATTGACAAAATTGACAAAATTGACAAAATTGACAAAATTGACAAAATTGACAAAATTGACAAAATTGACAAAATTGACAAAATTGACTAAATTGACAAAATTGACAAAATTGACTAAATTGACAAAATTGACAAAATTGACAAAATTGACAAAATTGACAAAATTGACAAAATTGACAAAATTGACAAAATTGACAAAATTGACAAAATTGACAAAATTGACAAAATTGACAAAATTGACAAAATTGACAAAATTTACAAAATTGACAAAATTGACAAAATTGACAAAATTGACAAAATTGACAAAATTGACAAAATTGACAAAATTGTCAAAATTGTCAAAATTGACAAAATTGACAAAATTGACAAAATTGACAAAATTGACAAAATTGACAAAATTGACAAAATTGACAAAATTGACAAAATTGACAAAATTGACAAAATTGACAAAATTGACAAAATTGACAAAATTGACAAAATTGACAAAATTGACAAAATTGACAAAATTGACAAAATTGACAAAATTGACAAAATTGACAAAATTGACAAAATTGACAAAATTGACAAAATTGACAAAATTGACAAAATTGACAAAATTGACAAAATTGACAAAATTGACAAAATTGACAAAATTGACAAAATTGACAAAATTGACAAAATTGACAAAATTGACAAGATTGACAAAATTGACAAAATTGACAAAATTGACAAAATTGACAAAATTGACAAAATTGACAAAATTGACAAAATTGACAAAATTGACAAAATTGACAAAATTGACAAACTTGACAAAATTGACAAAATTGACAAAATTGACAAAATTGACCAAATTGACAAAATTGACAAAAATGACAAAATTGACAAAATTGACAAAATTGACAAAATTGACAAAATTGACAAAATTGACAAAATTGACAAAATTGACAAAATTGACAAAATTGACAAAATTGACAAAATTGACAAAATTGACAAAATTGACAAAATTGACAAAATTGACAAAATTGACAAAATTGACAAAATTGACAAAATTGACAAAATTGACAAAATTGACAGAATTGACAATTTTGACTATTTTGACAATTTTGACAATTTTGACAATTTTGATAATTTTGACAATTTTGACAATTTTGAAAATTTTGTCAATTTTGTCAATTTTGTCAATTTTGTCAATTTTGTCAATTTTGTCAATTTTGTCAATTCTGTCAATTTTGTCAATTTTGTCAATTTTGTCAATTTTGTCAATTTTGTCAATTTTGTCAATTTTGTCAATTTTGTCAATTTTGTCAATTTTGTCAATTTTGTCAATTTTGTCAATTTTGTCAATTTTGTCAATTTTGTCAATTTTGTCAATTTTGTCAATTTTGTCAATTTTGTCAATTTTGTCAATTTTGTCAATTTTGTCAATTTTGTCAATTTTGTCAATTTTGTCAATTTTGTCAATTTTGTCATTTTTGTCAATTTTGTCAATTTGGTCAATTTTGTCAATTTTGTCAATTTTGTCAAGTTTGTCAATTTTGTCAATTTTGTCCATTTTGTCAATTTTGTCAATTTTGTCAATTTTGTCAATTTTGTCAATTTTGTCAATTTTGTCAATTTTGTCAATTTTGTCAATTTTGTCAATTTTGTCAATTTTGTCAATTTTGTCAATTTTGTCAATTTTGTCAATTTTGTCAATTTTGTCAATTTTGTCAATTTTGTCAATTTTGTCAATTTTGTCAATTTTGTCAATTTTGTCAATTTTGTCAATTTTGTCAATTTTGTCAATTTTGTCAATTTTGTCAATTTTGTCAATTTTGTCAATTTTGTCAATTTTGTCAATTTTGTCAATTTTGTCAATTTTGTCAATTTTGTCAATTTTGTCAATTTTGTCAATTTTGTCAATTTTGTCAATTTTGTCAATTTTGTCAATTTTGTCAATTTTGTCAATTTTGTCAATTTTGTCAATTTTGTCAATTTTGTCAATTTTGTCAATTTTGTCAATTTTGTCAATTTTGTCAATTTTGTCAATTTTGTCAATTTTGTCAATTTTGTCAATTTTGACAATTTTGACAATTTTGTCAATTTTGTCAATTTTGTCAATTTTGTCAATTTTGTCAATTTTGTCAATTTTGTCAATTTTGTCAATTTTGTCAATTTTGTCAATTTTGTCAATTTTGTCAATTTTGTCAATTTTGTCAATTTTGTCAATTTTGTCAATTTTGTCAATTTTGTCAATTTTGTCAATTTTGTCAATTTTGTCAATTTTGTCAATTTTGTCAATTTTGTCAATTTTGTCAATTTTGTCAATTTTGTCAATTTTGTCAATTTTGTCAATTTTGTCAATTTTGTCAATTTTGTCAATTTTGTCAATTTTGTCAATTTTGTCAATTTTGTCAATTTTGTCAATTTTGTCAATTTTGTCAATTTTGTCAATTTTGTCAATTTTGTCAATTTTGTCAATTTTGTCAATTTTGTCAATTTTGTCAATTTTGTCAATTTTGTCAATTTTGTCAATTTTGTCAATTTTGTCAATTTTGTCAATTTTGTCAATTTTGTCAATTTTGTCAATTTTGTCAATTTTGTCAATTTTGTCAATTTTGTCAATTTTGTCAATTTTGTCAATTTTGTCAATTTTGTCAATTTTGTCAATTTTGTCAATTTTATCAATTTTATCAATTTTGTCAATTTTGTCAATTTTGTCAATTTTGTCAATTTTGTCAATTTTTTCAATTTTTTCAATTTTGTCAATTTTGTCAAATTTGTCAATTTTGTCAATTTTGTCAATTTTGTCATTTTTGTCATTTTTGTCATTTTTGTCATTTTTGTCATTTTTGTCATTTTTGTCATTTTTGTCATTTTTGTCAATTTTGTCAATTTTGTCAATTTTGTCAATTTTGTCAATTTTGTCAATTTTGTCAATTTTGTCAATTTTGTCAATTTTGTCAATTTTGTCAATTTTGTCAATTTTGTCAATTTTGTCAATTTTGTCAATTTTGTAAATTTTGTCAATTTTTTAAATTTTGTAAATTTTGTCAATTTTGTCAATTTTGACAATTTTGACAATTTTGACAATTTTGACAATTTTGACTATTTTGACAATTTTGACAATTTTGACAATTTTGACAATTTTGATAATTTTGACAATTTTGACAATTTTGACAATTTTGTCAATTTTGTCAATTTTGTCAATTTTGTCAATTTTGTCAATTTTGTCAATTTTGTCAATTTTGTCAATTTTGTGAATTTTGTCAATTTTGTCAATTTTGTCAATTTTGTCAATTTTGTCAATTTTGTCAATTTTGTCAATTTTGTCAATTTTGTCAATTTTGTCAAGTTTGTCAATTTTGTCAATTTTGTCAATTTTGTCAATTTTGTCAATTTTGTCAATTTTGTCAATTTTGTCAATTTTGTCAATTTTGTCAATTTTGTCAATTTTGTCAATTTTGTCAATTTTGTCAATTTTGTGAATTTTGTCAATTTTGTCAATTTTGTCAATTTTGTCAATTTTGTCAATTTTGTCAATTTTGTCAATTTTGTCAATTTTGTCAATTTTGTCAATTTTGTCAATTTTGTCAATTTTGTCAATTTTGTCAATTTTGTCAATTTTGTCAATTTTGTCAATTTTGTCAATTTTGTCAATTTTGTCAATTTTGTCAATTTTGTCAATTTTGTCAATTTTGTCAATTTTGTCAATTTTGTCAATTTTGTCAATTTTGTCAATTTTGTCAATTTTGTCAATTTTGTCAATTTTGTCAATTTTGTCAATTTTGTCAATTTTGTCAATTTTGTCAATTTTGTCAATTTTGTCAATTTTGTCAATTTTGTCAATTTTGTCAATTTTGTCAATTTTGTCAATTTTGTCAATTTTGTCAATTTTGTCAATTTTGTCAATTTTGTCAATTTTGTCAATTTTGTCAATTTTGTCAATTTTGTCAATTTTGTCAATTTTGTCAATTTTGTCAATTTTGTCAATTTTGTCAATTTTGTCAATTTTGACAATTTTGTCAATTTTGTCAATTTTGTCAATTTTGTCAATTTTGTCAATTTTGTCAATTTTGTCAATTTTTTCAATTTTGTCAATTTTGTCAATTTTGTCAATTTTGTCAATTTTGTCAATTTTGTCAATTTTGTCAATTTTGTCAATTTTGTCAATTTTGTCAATTTTGTCAATTTTGTCAATTTTGTCAATTTTGTCAATTTTGTCAATTTTGTCAATTTTGTCAATTTTGTCAATTTTGTCAATTTTGTCAATTTTGTCAATTTTGTCAATTTTGTCAATTTTGTCAATTTTGTCAATTTTGTCAATTTTGTCAATTTTGTCAATTTTGTCAATTTTGTCAATTTTGTCAATTTTGTCAATTTTGTCAATTTTGTCAATTTTGTCAATTTTGTCAATTTTGTCAATTTTGTCAATTTTGTCAATTTTGTCAATTTTGTCAATTTTGTCAATTTTGTCAATTTTGTCAATTTTGTCATTTTTGTCATTTTTGTCATTTTTGTCATTTTTGTCATTTTTGTCATTTTTGTCATTTTTGTCATTTTTGTCATTTTTGTCATTTTTGTCATTTTTGTCATTTTTGTCATTTTTGTCATTTTTGTCATTTTTGTTATTTTTGTCATTTTTGTCATTTTTGACATTTTTGGCATTTGTGGCATTTGTGGCATTTTTGGCATTAATGTCGTTTTGTCATTTTTGTCATATCGAAAAATTTTGTCAGTTCTTACATTTTTGGCATTTTGTCAAAAAAAAATGTTATACTTTTTTTTAGCCTGTAAACTTTTTTCAAAAAATAATCCTTTTCTTCATGAAATCTGTTTTTCAATTTTTTTTTTATTTTAAAAATAAATATTTTTTAGGTATGTGTTATGTTATGATTTTTCAATAGAGCTGAAACATTTGACTTTTTGTGATTTATCCCGCCTACTGCTTTTTTCATTGGAAAATTCATTTCTTTGCTTTCTCACTTTTAAAATTATCGAACCAAACTGGATTATTGAATATAGTTAACCCTTAAACGACCAATCACAACATATAAAGCCGTTATTCATGCAAATTCTGGGGCAATCTCGCAAAGGAAATTTCTGCCTAAGACATGGCTGTTTATTAAGGGCTACTCCTCTGTTTCGCTTCACCAGATTCCCTCCTCACGAAAGGGGAATGACACCGGAGCAATTAATTTTTAATTATAGCCAATTACGATGATAAACTGATTAGATTAGATAGCATCGGGAACACCTCCTCGCATGGTTTCCTTCCAAGACGAAGGCTTCACATCTTCAGCACAAATTGATTGAATTGAGAGCTCACAATCATAAATAGAGATGTGTGCTGCTCAAAGCACGTCCTAGGCGACGGCTGAAGCAATTTGTCATTTTACTTCTTTTATGCAGTTGCGCGGGTTGAAAAGTTGTTACGTAAATTTGATTATGGGCCTCCCATAAGTTGCTGCTGGAGCTAAAAATTCAAATATGCCCTTAAAATGTCAAACGTTCTTGCAAAAGTAATTCAGGCCTACTTGGCAATCACAGCATCATTTGGTTCGTTCTCCCACTTCAGCAGCTAAGCGCAGTGCTTACTTAGGATTGCCAATAGGGCTTTTTTCCGTACCACCCATCATTTTATTCTGGGGCTCTTTCAGACCTTCCTTCAGATGATGATGGAGTAAACGTCGAGATTTATTCGTCTGCAGCAATCACTTCCTAGAGCCAATTTGCAATGCGATCTCCATTCCAGCTGGCTCATTCGCATATAATCGTTTACCAACGACGATAAATTTAATCTGGCCTTTTTACGCCACTTTCAAAATTATTAACCATAAAACAACAAAAGCACATGCGTCGTCCTCATGGCCAAATTGTTTGGATTATTACCTTTCTCCTTGGAATAGGCAGATGATGTCTTACGCTTTTCCAAACTGCGATAAATTCGGAAATTATCCATCACAACGTAGCACGCCATGCTCTAGAATAAATGAAACACCTTCAGATCTTCAAGCATTTTCGTCCATGGCCTACTACTCTCTCGTTCCGGGGCCGTCGTGTTTGATTATGTAAATAATTCCTCAAACAATTCAGTTCGTCCTTGTCACCTAGCGCGCTTCTTTTTTTCACGTTCTTTCTTCCGTTTTTCTGAAGCTTACTTCCTGCCTGCGGGCGAAGAGCTGTAAGGAAATGCAATCAACTCTTCTCGGTCGGGATTTGTTTTTTTTTTCTTCTTCTTTTTGCTGCAACGGAACGAGCCAAGTAAATACTGAGGATAAATTATGACGCCTCCATTGAAATATTGCACTTTACTTTACAGTCTGTCGCGCGAAAAAGGACGTGCAGGAATTTTCCCTCCGCTCTACTAAGCTGGTTAGTTGGTTGGTTGGTGAGGAAAATTTTTCGTTAGCACGTCGTCACTTGGTGCGGTGCTTGACTCGGTTCCCGAGCTCGAATCAATTCTAATCAATTTTTATTACTCAGGTCAGAACCATTTTTAAAAACATTATTCTAAATCCTTTAAACAGATTTGTTCAGCTAACTATAACATACTTGAATTGGACTTCTATCTTGGAAGCCTTTTATACGTTCTGAATTAAGTTCAAATATGGTACCCTGCATGAGCTTTTCGAAAACTCGGGCAATGCGAACAACCAAGGCGAAAACGTAAATGGTGGATTTTTTTTTCTGCTCAGGTGGCGTGACAACATGATAATTAACAATTAATTGGATCGTTTTGCGAGAAGGGTAGCGGCGCAGAGAGATGGATATTTCATTTTTTTCCTTTTTTTTTTCAATGTTTAAATGCATTTACTGCTGCACTCCTTGCACTATGCTTTCTTTGAGCCAGGTCAACGAACTGTCAATGCGTGTTTACTTTTATATGTAGGTTGTCAACTTAAGCCATGCTAATTAATATCACGGATTTGTTTAGTTTTCCTGCTGCAGAGGTTATGCTGCATGACGTAAGGGTTGACAATTTATGGAAGAAGTAGTGTTGAATAAAATTGGTCCTACTTGATCCCCTTAGGGATTTTCTACAATTCAAGGGCATAATGAATTCAAAATCAATAAAACTCGTTTGGATTACACCAATAACAAGCTTCAGATGTTTTATTGACTTAAACTAAAATACGTTTGATTTCAAAATAAAAATCTACAACAATCTATTCAAGAAAACAATTCAAAACAACGAAGAATATCAAAACGACTGAAATTATAAAAATGACAAAATTGATAAAAATGAAAACAATTTGACACTGACAGAAATAACAAAACTGAGAAAAGTGATAAATGTAACCAATTTGGCTCAACAAAAAATACCAATTTGACGTAAACAACCAAAATGACCAAAACGACGAAAATATCTTAAATAAGAAAAATAAGACAAATGTCCAAATAAAACAAAATGATAAAGAAGCCCTAAATTTACCAAAATTATAACTAAGACAAAAAAGCTATAAAGGAGCAAACGTACCAAAATAATCAAAATTACCAATATAGCAAAAATGACAGAAAGACTACAATCATCAAAAATACAAAAAATGGACGAAGTAACAAAAATTAATAAAATAACCAAAATGACCGGAAAAGCTAACAAAAATTGTCACTACGTTCAAAGTAAAATGTCAAATCAGCAAAAATAAAATAACAAAAAAAAAATCATGGTAAAAAGTGCAAAAAAGGCCAAAATTATCAAAATCGTCAAAGAGTAAATCAAAATTTAAAAAAAAATGTATCCAAAAATGATTAAAATTATCAAAATTACTGTAAGGTCCAAATAAAAAAAAATATGGCAAACAGTTTTATCACAAAAATATTCCAAATGGCAAAAATTACAGAAATCACTAATCACTGATAACCAAGGCCGATTTCAGCCACAGGGGGGCCGGGACAATTTTTCACGGGGACTCCTATGAATAATTTTTTTTTTTTCAAATGCTGTCTCAGAGAGAACATAATAAGAATTTGTTATAACGTCTTCGAATAACCATTAGGTATAGCTAATATATTCAAACAACAATTGTTAATTCATTGCATTAACATTGCGAAAGCAGTTAAATGCAAAATACAATCCACCATTTATTCAAAAACTCTATCACATTTAAAAAAAACTCTTGATTAGAAAAACTTAAAAATAGATATATACAATCTTTTCATTTAATCATTAACCACTTCGTATGAGCTTCATTGAAAACAAAATAAATATTTCCCTCATGACTATTGGAAATAACATTAAGACTTCAGAAAAAGAATCTTAAAGAAAAAAAAAACACAACAGAGTTAATTTCAAATTCCATGGAGATAGTTCAACAGTGAAATTTAAAACCCAAAATCGGATTTTATTTAGACCCACAATTCAAAATTGAGAATCAAAGTTACAATCGATGTAAAGCAGGAATTGCAAAATTTATAATTCAAATCCAAATGTTTATTTCAATTTCATATCTTTAAAACACAAAAAAACGTTTTTTTTTTGGATCAAAACTTTAAATTAAAAAATATTTATTTATTTTACACAAAAAAACGTTTTTTTTTTGGATCAAAACTTTAAATTAAAAAATATTTATTTATTTTATAGCAAATGTTATATACAAATTTAGAACCTTCTGTGAAAAGCTCTTCTAAATCTGACAAAAGTTATCCTCGAAAACAATAATTCAGAATGGAAATCAAATGTGCAAGATAATTAAATTTAAAAATTTGGGCTAAATCAATTGAAAAAGTTTCAATTAGAATTTATAATCTTTGGTTTAAATTGGAATAAAAATTCAAAATTGGAACCAAGTTTTGCCGATAGATCCTATTTAGTCAACTACAGTAATTTTTTTCAAAATTAAAATGGGTGAAGAGCAACCTTTTGAAGCAACGGACCAATTAGAATTTGAAATCTTTCCGGCGGGCCTTACTTAAAAGAATATTTTTCAAATAATTACGTAACTTTTAATAACGATAAATTTTTGACGAAAACATAACTGAGAAAAATATAACGAATTTATGAGTTTGAAGAAAAAGAAAATTGTTACCATTTTTTTTAAATTCAAGGTACATAATATAAGCCAAAATTGAATAGTTTTGTCACTAAATTGAATTTTTAATCGATTTAAATTTTTTCACAAATATTTATTCTTACTATCGGAAACATAATTTGTTTCCCTTTTTTATTCGAAACGAAATTTTTTGAAGGTCTATAGGTGTAAAAGGATTTGAACCGTTTTCTAGGAAAAACCCTTTTCTGCACGAACTGTTGATACAATTCGTCATCACTTCAATTTTTTTAATTTTGAGGAGCTTAAAGTGAGAAAAATATTTGAATCATTATTGATATCCTTTTTTTCTGTGCACATGTTCTTTAAATGTTTTCTCATTTCAAATTTTGTCCTGGATGGCCTGGTTTTTTTTTCTAGAAACGGTAAAAACTGCTTTCTAAATTGATGTTCCTTTTATGATCATTAAATTATACTGTAGAAAGGTTGTCAAAATCACAAAAAAATCATAATTTCGCAGTTCTTAAAGCGAACTTTGTCAAAATTTTATTTTTTTATTCAACTTTCCTCATTTTCGTCAATATTGAAGAACAAAAATAATTTACTTGTTAATGGTCTTCATTTTTCTTCAGAACTAGCCTGTTTCTAAATTTGATGTAATAGGATTAAATTTCTAAAAAAAAACTGCTGAGCATTTTGATCATACAACTTTAGTTTTGCTTGAATGGAAAAAAACATCTCACTAGCGGACTTAGGAAATGCCTGTGATCATTTGTAGCCTTCCGATTTTTTGTTTGCTCTCCCGATCCGCTTTCATGGATTGGAACAAATAAACTTAAACATTACGTTTTGCCAATAAATAAAAATAAAATACATTTTAAAGAACACAATAAAATTCAAGAAAAAATTATCGGCCTTATCGGTGAAAAGTGATGTCTTTTTAGTAAGCACATCTTAAAATTATGAAATTTTATATTTAGATAGAAAGTTAGAAGAAATGATCTTAAGATGTCACTGCTAAAAAGGACATCAGTTTTCACCGATAATGCCGATAAATAAAGTAACATACATACGTTACGGTGATTAATCTTTTCATTCTAGAAAAAGTTATCAATTTGAATGATTGCGGGGCAAATGCAACTAATGTGATGTCATATTTAATCAAATTACTGCCATCTTTATCTCTTTTTTTTAATTTTTTTGAACCAGTATTTTATGATCGTGACTAAGGTCTACTTACGCTTACGAGATCTAAACTGTTTTCGTTTTAAGAATTTGAAAAGATGTTTGAATGCTGCTGACGTGTTTCGATATAAAAATAAATTTAAATCTTAGGTTGTTTCAGTCACTATACCTATTATTGATTTTTTTTATCGAATTATCACTGAATGCTGCTTAGATTTGTCCGGATTTTATTTTGAAAAAAATCGAGATCAAATGGTCAGATATTGCCAGGATTTGTAAAAATTTGTGCTAATTTGTTCAGTCAAAAATGCGAAGAAAATTCTGCAATGCTTACTCTAGGGAGGCCTTTAACTTACATTAGAGAGAAGCTATTCGAGCTATTATTTCGAGGGGGGCCTTACCTGTTAAATTGAACATTTCAATTCCTATTTTCATTTTCTTTCCTAGTTTTCTAGAAGTTAGATCAGTCTGATTAATGTAATGATTTAAATTTAATTTTCCTAGGAAGCCCCTGAGCCGGAGGAGGAGGGGGGTGGTCAAAAAAATAGAAATCGAAATTTTAAATGATTCAGAAAAAAAAAAACATTATAAAAAAATGCAAACATTTAAAAACCATTAACAAGTACATGAGTAAGAAAAACAGGATAGCGAAAGATTGGAGTTGACTCACCAAGTTTTCGGCGTTTTCGGCCCCCGTTGGTTTTCATTATCACAATCATTGATGATAATACTGTCCTGCTTTGGCAGCGGATATATTCGAAAAATTACCAAAAACTACCCCCTCCTTGTTCCAGCACACACGTTTTCTCATTTTTTTTTTACCAATTTACATAATCGCAGTAAGCCTCGGTATCCATAAAAGCAACTGCAAGGTGTTTTCTCTCAACTGAAACAAATAATCAATAATGCCCGTTTCCAGATCCCTTTTCAAAATTAATTTCACCGCTGCCTCCAGAATATGACTTGCTCAACACGCACTTTCATGCTAAACTGCAATTTTTTCCTTCTTTCGACAGTTTCACTAAATAAATATTCCTCTGATAACCAAAACTGGAAACGAAAATTTGTCAATCTATTCATTTTTTTTTCCATGGTCTCTGTCGTGACTCGTGGATATCTTCCGACTCGCCTTGCGGTTTTAAAAACACTTTTAAATGCGATATTTTATCACTTGCAACTAAAACTGAGACAACACAACCACGAGCCATCTTTTTTATAGGTTTCTGTTGAAAAATTGAAAATAATTCCACTGTTCAAAAGCTAATCAATTTCATTAACACAATTTTCACGGACGGAGGAAAAACGCGTGCGCTGCCATCAAGTCAACGCCTACCGATCTTTCCCAAATGGCAAAAATTACCGAAAAGAATGAAATTACCAAATAAGGTACTTTAATGGGCCATGAAATCGAAAAGTTATTCTTTCTCTCTTTAAGAAAAGGGTCGATTTGTCAAAAGTTGAGTGAAATTTTAGTTGCATCCCACTTGCACCAATTCAAAACCATCACCCAAATTCGGCAGCACATCCATCGCCTCTGGCAATAAATTGGTAAAAATGTAACAAAGATCGAAGTGATCAAAATGACAAAACAAAACAATAATAAGTATTATATAAATGACGGAGAAGCAAGCGACCTAGAAAAACCGGGATTTAAAAAAAAAAACGAAGGAAATATTCGGTTTTTTAAATCATATACATGAATAATCTGTAAAGGGAATCATTTTTCCTAATCACACACGAATTGAAAAGGGAAGTTCATCGAGAGTTAAATATTGTTGAGGAGCTGAACAAAGCCGTTTATTTTTTTCTTTGACGAATTTAAAGGAAGAGGAAATGCCAGTTTTTGGTGATTACGTTCCTTAATGTGCGCATTCCCCCATAAAATGTTGAAAAACTCACCTAGAATGTTTGAAATAGCAAATAAAAAAAAATCAAAATGACGATAATAAAAAATTACTAAAAATGTCGATTATTTTCCAAATTTTCAAAATGATAAAAATAATTATAATGACTGATATGTCAGAAGTGACCAATTTATGATAAAAATGGTTAAAATGACTTAAAATTATTAAAATGAGCAAGATAACAATTATGAGAAAAACAACCAAAATAGTAAAAATGTCAAAAAAAAATCTTAATGACAGAAATTATAAAAATGTTAAAATAACGACATTGATAAATTTGACAAAACCAGAAATAACAAAATTAACAAAAATTGCCAAATAGACGAAAAGACAAAAATGAAAGAAAAATAGTTAAGTCTACTATATTTATGGTAGATACTATTATCATCTATTTTTACCGAAAGATAATAACAAAAAATATCATAAAAATGTAAACTTTATGAAAACTAACCTTATCTTCCTCTCTTTTTCTTTTCCAGAACATGTACCAGTGAGTGAAAAACGTCCCATATCCTATCCCTCAACATCCGCAAACCCACTCCACTTTGGCACCCAACCCTCCCCAATCCACCGCCAACGTGTCGCGGCACGCAGCCGTACCGGATCAGCGCTTGCCGCCTCCCACGCCAACATTCCCGCAACCCGGCGAAGATGTGATAGCAGAACTGCCTCCGCCACCCTCAGCGCAGCCCACGGCTTCCAGCTTCAGCCAACAGATTGCTAACTATTTCCTGCGCATCCGTCGGCGTACGGCGCAGGTGGTTCTCCACCATCATCATCATCACAATCACAATCATCAGATCGATCCCGATCCTCAGCTTTCCCCAGAGGAAGTTCCATCCGCCACATCCACGATGGCCGCGACGGATGGTCAAATAATACTGGCGGCATCCCGCTTCGGCGATGCCCAGCCAGTGTACCTGAAAGATTTCGCCCGGAGCGATCTACCGGCAGTGGGCAAGATCGTCAAAGGCCAGTACTATAATCTAGGAGTTCCGACTCTTTCGAACCCTTCACTTCAGAGTACGGCCCTGTATCTGAACGCGGGGAAAATGTACCAGATCCTGGCACAACCCATCAAGCTCAAGGAAGGCCGCAAGGCGACCAACGTCGGGCCAAAGGTTCTGATCCCAGAAACCTACCCAGG
>NC_073693.1:1397456-1422456 GCF_029784155.1 Uranotaenia lowii | reverse complement strand
GGATGAAGGAATATTGATGAAAAAAATTGCTATTCTGTTCAATTACATTCAATTCCAACCGATAATTATGAATTAATAACGAAGAAACTGACGGGGTGACTAATTCTAGTATAAAATCATAGAATTTCAACATATTGAGGACCAAAACTGAGGTATATCGACTTTTACTTTAGGCTTTTTGCTACCCTGAGCAGAACAACTTTAAAATGTTGAATATAATTTTTAAATAATATTATAAGAAAAATACGTCGCTCAAATCAACTCAAGAGTTATGTTCATTTATGTTGAAATACGGCTCAGCGAATTTCTGAAATCCCTCGTTGTATGTTTTTCGCGGTTCTAAATGTGATAAAAATAACACAATAAAAATGAAGTGAGTTTCCATTGCATTGGTTTTCATGTTTTTATAGATTGAATAAATTATCAGCCCAGTATAAATATATGCTAATGATTCAGTTAAAAAATTGGTTTGAGCTTGAGCTTAGACAAACCGTACATTTCAGTAGTTGCTACTCCGTGATTGACAAGAACCATCAAAATTGTACATAGATCCAAATAAATGGGGCTTGGGATTAGCTTACCATTTTCTGTGTACACGTTTCGAAGGTTCCTTATCTTATATGGTCAATAACGGCGCCGGCCACGTCCTTACGGTTTATCGAGGAAAGGGAAGGATTGTTAGTTCGACTTCCGTTGCTACTAGAGACCGAATACACCTCTAAATCTCCACGGTCGTCTCAGGAAGGATGGTTTGTTAGTGGGGAAGGTAAATAAGATCTGGATTCCCTTTGGGAAGGGATGCGATCAAAGCAAAGTTAAATATTTAATGATCGTCGCGTCGCATACTATCGAGTACATCGCGTTTGTATTTAGAATAAATACGTCTTAACGTGGCATTGTCATACACGTACAATGTACTTAGCACCGGTGCAACTCACCGAAGATTATCGCGCGCTTAAAACAAGAAGAGCAAAAACGTCCTAACGTGGCATTCTCATTCACGTATAATACACTTGGCACCGGTGCAACTCACCGTGTTAGGTATCAAATCGAGCTATGACTGTAGTTTACTTTGCCATAAAATAAGAATTTGCGTTTTTGTGATTTCCTTCTTACTTCCGTGCCACCATCATCATTGTACCACCTAACGATCATTAAGATTAGAATACAAAGCAAGTTGTTAGACTGATCACGCGCTTTTGATTTGATCCCGAGAAAAATACGCATTTTTCCGTGAAAACCCGTTTTAATTCCCCGAAATCGGTTCCAGCGTCCTTAAGGTGTTCCGTTGTCGATCGAACTGTGGAATTCCCGTTGATCCCCCCTGTGAAGTGACGAATTTCCCGAATCATATCCGTTGGACCGACTTATTAAACCCGACTCGTGTTGGTTCCCGTTGGAAGTCCGATAATCTCCCCGCCAAGCAATCCGAGTGATAAGCAGACCCCGAGTGCCCATCCCGACAACCCGTAGACCCGTCCCTAACACACCGTATTTAATCACGCGTTTAAAACGAGAGGAGCAAGAACGAACTAACGTGCAAAAACGTTCAAACGCATTATGAAAACGGGGAGAGAAAGATAAAAAAAAAGAAAAAAAAAAAAAAAAAAACGCGCCTCGCTTGCCTGATATGCTCTGTTCCCAAGCAACTAAACGTAGGAGGAAATCTCCATAGTTGCTCTTCTTCTGTGCACTCGCAGCAGCATTAAGGCACTTTATTTTCAAACTCCTACGACAGAACCAACTCACGCACACACACATGCACACACACACGCGCGCACACACATGCGCACACACACAAACACGCACACACACACACACACACACACACACACACACACACACACACACACACACACACACACACACACACACACACACACACACACACACACACACACACACACACACACACACACACACACACACACACACATACACACACACACATCTTGGATCTATGTCCAAAAACCATCATCAAATTTCTGTAGCAGAAGCATTTTGTTTTCGATTCCTATATTGAAAAATTATATTCCATGCTTTGAAAATCTGTACCTAGCAAACTGCCAATTTGAATAAGTTTCCTTGTGTATAAACTTGTACAAAAGATTGTATTCGATATTACTATCCTTGAAATGTTTCTATGAAATATTTCAAAGCTTCTGTCATTCTGTACTGTAAATCTAAATCCAAAATTTAAATTCGAAAAAGTTAATGAATTATGTATGTACTAACTAATAAACAATGGACTTATCTTGTAATCTGGATAACTCTCGTGTAGCCTCAGGAGGAGCACGTCTATAAAATAGCCCTCTCGTTGCTGTTCTTAGGTGAATCTTGAGGGCAGAACACCAGCCCTCTGCACTTCTTCATTTAGTTTAAAAGCGAAAAAAAAAACACTGAATTTTCCGACTTTTCGGTGAAACTCCACTTTTTCGACACAGGAAACAATAAATCACTAAACTTAAGGACAAAATCGAACAATTTGCGGCCCTTTTTCGAATATATTTTCAAAATTTTATCTGCACTAGCACTAAACAAATGTTTACACTCTGGCAGTGTTGCCTCTTCTCTCGATTCAGTTAAAAAATTGGTTTTCAAGAAGAAAATCTATAATTTTTTTTTATATTTTCATTAATGACATATAACATCGGAAACCAAAATTTTTTTTTACTTTAATTGAATCTGTAAATAAGCCAAAGTTCAGCTGGCATAGTAAATTTTCACTATTTTAACTGGCATGGTCACGATCTTTGTTCAAAAACGTCATATTTTTTTGACCGTTTTACAAAAATTTCGCTTAATTTTTAGACATCAAAAGTATGATTTATTTTTCTTCATAAATATATAGTGAACATGTAGACGATTCCAAAATGGTATAATTTATGAAAATCGGTCCATTAGTTTTGAAGATACAGACGAATAGTTATTCTGGTCTATGAAACTCCTACTACAGTGAGCGAAATAAGAATAGCACCACTATGTTTTTTGCTTGTTAAAATATGAATGATTGAAAATTACGAAAATTTTCTTCCACAGTTTGTTTTAAATTGCTTAACGGATAAATCAAGCATAAGTTTACTTTTTTTGGACGTAGCAATTGGCGTTGAGGACCAAAAATGTGAAAAAAAGGGTGCAAAATAAGAATAGTACCAATTGAGTTTTTCAACAAAAACAAGATAACTTTTAAAAATTTACTGTCCAAAAGTGAATAATAATGCTTCTACGAATTATTTGAATACATAACTGCATTTTAAGGAGTTTTCCAGAATTCCAAAGGTTATCAAAGGTATTAAAAGGGGGTTTTAAGAGATGCTCCTCTAGCGTTATGGAATTTGATATTTGAGCTGTAATTCTTTACCAAACTTCTTACTTTCTTCATTAAAATGACGAGAAATGATGAAACAAACCTTCGGAATTAATTTTTAATCAGAAAAAAAAATAGGTTGGAGATCATAAACTTTGATTTTGTTCAGTACACCACACTTTTTCCAGTTTCAAGTCGTAGATGGCAGCACTATCTTGCAGTTAAAACCAAATTTAGTCTCAATATTGATTTTCCAGGTGTATTTAGGCCCATATTCATCATGTTGAGGTACTTTCGCATCACAGTTTTGTGGAAGTTCACGCTGCAGAAAGCTTTCCCGAATTTGCAAAAAAATCACCAGCACAAAAATGTACAACCGCTAAAATTCCTGCTCATCTCAACTTCCGATTCAATTACAAATCATACCAATAATACTGCTAGCCGTCTGGTCCATTAAGCTCCATCGCAAAGTATAACTTTATTCTGATAATCGGTCAAAAAATTTCACTTTTAGTGACCTTGATGCAATTCTTTTTTTTTGGCTTTATTGATCTTATAATTTCCAAAGCGTTCACATGGTACATGCATTTATTTCTTGACCAAAATCATCCAGCACTCCCTTATTAATCCCGGATATTCGAAAATGGGCATGAATTTGGTTAAATGGCAAGATAGTGCTGCCATCTATGATTTAAAACTAGAGAAATAGTGTTTGACTATTAAAAAACATAAGTAATTTTTGAATTCCAACCTGCTTTTTGGAGTCAAACTCAGCCTCAAATCTATTTTCCATCATTTTGCATCATACTTATGAATGTTAATGAAGAAATCTAGCAGTTTGATAAAATTTTATAGCACAAATATTAAATTCCGTAACGCTAGAGGAGCATCTCTTAAAAAAACCCCTTTTAATACCTTTGAAAACCTTTGGAATTCTGGAAAACTCCTTAAAATGCAGTTATCTATTCAAATAATTCGTAGAAGCATTATTATTCACTTTTGGACAGTAAATTTTTAAAAAAAATCTTGTTTTGTTGAAAAACTCCAGTGGTGCTATTCTTATTTCGCACCCTTTTTTCACATTTTTGGTCCTCAACGCCAATTGTTACATCCAAACATCCAAACTTATGCTTGATTTATCCGTTAAGCAATTCAGAACAAACTGTGGAAGAAAATTTTCGTAATTTTCAATCATTCATATTTTAACAAGCAAAAAACATAGTGGTGCTATTCTTATTTCGCTCACTGTATGTGTCATGATGCAATGCAAAGGTTCGCAGAAATAATTTGCTAATCAAAGTTTTGAAATATTATAGACTTTTTTATTTGGAATCTTTTTAAATCTTTTCAACTGGTTTCTCCCTAGCTCTTTTTCGAATTATGAACATTTATTATCAACTTTAAATACCTAAAGATTATTTCTGTGCTATATATATAAGAGAAGTTTTATCGACGGATTTCAATTATAATCAAATGTTGTGATGAACTTTGAGCAAAATGATAATGTTTTCAATAAATATCAGTATGATGGCTTAAGACATTTCCAAATTACTGTACTTTTCAAATTTCAGGGCTCAATAGACATTGATTTGTCATGCTATAATTTTACGTCTATCTAAAACACAAAATCATCAACAAAGGTACAATGGAATTGCTAAAAATATATTTAAATACCTTTTTTAATAAATGAATTAGTTGTTCTGTCTATCATTCTCAATTCCAACATTTCTATTCCCGAAATAACTCTCATTAATCTAGCCGAAAACGAAGTCATTGGAGAGATTGGTAATTGAAAACTACAACGATCGTAAAAAGATACAAATTAACGGCTTAGAGGAGTTTTAAAGGACTAAGGATCTATAGCGTTGTATTTAGGGTCAATCACCAGGAAAAAAGGGAGCGTTCATATAAATCGTCCACTGTTTTTTGCAATATTTTCGTGAAAATTAAACAGATTGAATCTTATTATATTCCCTGATCTCGGCAGATCTCGGCAGATCTCTCGGCAAAATCGGAGTCTGTTCAAACCTATCTATTGATGGTTGTGCAATCGAAAGAGTACGTCAAGTCAAATATCAGGGAGTACAAATCGATGAAAAGCTAAATTTTGTAGCTCACATCGACTATACTATTAAGAAGATTGCTATGAAATACGGAGTACTTTGCCGAATTAATAGATACATGACATTCTGGTCAAAAATAATCTACGTGAAATCAGTTATAACCAGAGACCGACAAAAAACACAAACACAACACAGTACATAACGTGCAACACAAATCCTGGAGTGCTGACACATAAATTTTTGTGTGCGACACTTTGGTTTGGCACAGCACTTCAATTGTGTTGTGTTGCATCAAATCAACACGACACAGTTCCCAGTTGTGTCGTGTCGAGGATAACACAGCATGCAGCACAGTGTTGTTACGAGCAAGGCTATTTGTTTACCCGTCGCACTTGACTGGACAGCATTTCTCCGTATTTTCAATGGCGAAGCTCTTCACTCACATTGTGTTGAGCAAAAGCAAAAGAAAAAAAAATATCCAGTTCGGCTGCTAGCAAGTAGGCGACGAATTGAAAAAAAAGCTAGCTGGCAGGAGCAACAATGATAATCGTATCGGGACCGGCACACGAACACACTGTGTCGTCAACTGTGTCGCATACTGTGCTGTGTTGCGGCCGACACGCAACAAAAGTAGATTGACACAGACACAGCACAGTTTCGTTTCGGAAGTGCTGTGTCATCAAATTGTGTTGCACTTACTGTGTTCGTGCTGTTTTCGGTCCCTGGTTATAACGCCACACTTTGGCTATTGCGCTACAATACTGCTACATGCATCAGATACGCAGACAAAGCGGCTACAAAGAATTCAAAACAAGATAATGAGAGTGATATTACGATGCAACCGATATACTCCTAGTGCTTTTATGCTTGATATGCTGCAATGGTTGTCAGTTAAGCAGAGGATTACATACAACAGTTTAATTTTTATATTCAAAATGAAGAAAGGAATGTTACCAACTTATCTATTGGATGGCCTGCAGTACGGAATCGATATCCACAGATACAGTACAAGGAGAGCTCAAGATTTTAGATTGCCAAACACGAAAAAAGAGATGAGCAAGCGATCTATCTTCTACAACGGATTGAAGATGTATAATGATCTACCGATGAACACCAAAGACAGTTCAAACTTGAATGTTTTTAAGAAACTGACAATACAATATGTCAAACAGACAATTTGATACAAAGACTAATCCTAAAAAGGATAATATCAATGTGATGAAGTTCTGACGAAGCATCAGATAGAAAATTGTACGGTGATGGACATACGCGGGAGTAAGACGAACAAGTCGTACAGAAAGTGAACTATTAATGTTTACATAATTATCCAGAGGATAAAACAGTCCCTCCCACTCCTAAAGAAGCGTATGGGGTGGAGGATGGACCAATGGGACCATCACAAAAAAAAAAGATTAACTTTTTGTTGTGCCAAACAAGTGATAAAATCGAATAATAAGTCATTGACGAAATAATATTTTTCACAAAAAACATCATAAGTAAACAAGAACGGTTTCATCGAAGCATAATGAAACGGATGTTGGATCATCATTTGAAGATCTGCATGGCCTTCCTGGGAAACTTAAGATCGCTTCGGAGGGCTTTAACTCGTATCTTAGGGGTAAGTTTCTTTTCGAGTGTCCTGATTCCAAACGCGGTCGCCACTGCTGATGCACTATTTCTCAAACACCAACCACCTACAAATTTTTCGCTGACAGAAAATTGATCACATTTATAAATCGATGATTTGTCTCAAAAATCTACATTTCTTCTAAAAAAAGACAGAAAAACCTACCAAGGCCTACTCCTTAAGTCTGGAAGAAAGTTTTATTGCAACTAATGAAAAAGAAAGGTATGCAAAAAAATCCTCAGTCCAAGCGTATTTGTTCTTGGAGTTACAGAAACTCTCTTTAACATTTCCACGTAATTCCCGCAACCAGAATTGTCTCTCTAATGGCAAACGGCTTTGCTCTGCTTTACGTTCAGGTATCAAAAATAATCTCATCGTTCTCTATCACATTGCTAGGTGGATCCATACTTCATGCAGAAATCGCTGTAGTCGAAAGTGTATCATAGAATGAGGAATCGTTATTGGAATTCTAAACACTCTTCTCATTTTCTTCATCATTCATCACATAAAACTTCTTCTTTTTGAAAAGTTTTAATATCTGTTTCTTGTTGAATTTATATTAGTCGCACCCGTGAAATAACGTTCTCTTCGTTGAAATCTGCCTCTCTCTGAAGCAATTTTTCCTAATTTCTAAATAGAAGACGATGGAAGTGCATCGTGTTGCATCCCATGCCTCAGCTATCCAAAACAATGCATCTTTGATGTTGATATGCTAAAACTTTCGTAAAATTCTCCAGGACGATTCAGAAAACTTTGCATTAATAACAAGATTTTATCATCTAAATAATATATAATCCATAAGCTGGAGCAATGCAATGGGATTTGAATGCAACAAAATTGAAATGGAACCATTTTTTCTTCAGCTTTACAGTGGGCTAAACAGTTGTTCTATAATACTAAGACGCTTGTATCGGAAGCTTAACGTGTTCTACAAAAGCCGTGATCTAGTGAACAAACATCTTTAAAAAAAAACTCCTTCAAGAATCGTTTTGGACCTTTTTTTCAGCATTACTGAATGGCCTGAACGTCACCCTTTCATTATTGCCTTTTCTTCCTGGCGCCACAAACGCGAAAGTATATGTGCACTTTTCACTTTCATCTGCATTGAAAATCTGACCCACGGACATTATTCTCCAATAATTAACTTTAAAAAGCATGTATGAGCATGGATTTTTTTCCCGGGAAACGCAGAAGGGAGTCCGCCCTGTATTTTAATAATTTGAAGTTTAAAGTTTATCAAAGAGTTATTATTACTCTTTCTGTACTACGTATCTAAATTTAGAGACTAATTTTAGATTTTGGATATATCGCTTAATATACATCTCACGATTTTTGAAACCCACCTATCAATATTCAATTGCAAACGATGACAAATTATGCCATATTTTCATGCCAAAATTTAAAAAAAAAACTACAATGTTTAGTTTTTAACTTTGCATTAGCTGAACTCACCGTAGTGCTTTGCGAGGAATCCGAGCAGTTTTTCCGACGGTCGATCGATGGCCATCTCCGAGGGTTGAATCTTTTCCTCGTTCAGCATGTATTCGAAGAGCTCCTTGCCGAGACCACCACGCTGTCGCGACTCGTGAACGTAAAAATCTAGCACGCACGGTGCCGTCACATTGACGGTTTCTCCAGTCTGGTCGAACACGTACAGCGATTTGCGACCCACCTTCAGGATTCCCACCACCAGGCCGCTGCAGGGAAAGAAAAGTCATTTGAGTTCGGTTAGAAAGTGTACAATTTGTCCTGGTGAGAAATGGGGACATATTTTCAAACCGCGCTGGATTTAGGAGCGACTTTTTCAGAAAACCAACATACAAAAAAATGAGGAATAACGGCTGGGGATAAATAAAAACGACGGAATGGCACCAGGACACGCAATCGTTGCTGCCTGGTTTACAAAGAAAGTTGAAATTATCTTGAACTGATTTCGTACAACTGCGGTAGAATTTGTGTTACGAGGCTCGAGAAAGTTGAATTGTTGGAATAATTTACAAACTTTTAAAAGAAGTTCTACAACCTTGCATTAAAAAAATCTGGAAAAATCTGCTTATCATATGATTATAAAAGTTGGAAGGCTGGAAGGCTACAGACAATGCTTAAAGGATTAACTTTTAAATCTTTTTCATGCTATGGAAGAAAAAATATTCAAAAAACCTTAAAAAACAATGGCGCATACTTACTTTCTATCGTTCGATTCGAACATAAGGTAGATGTGATGATCGGAGCTCCGCAGTTTTTGCGAGGTAGTGACCGGATTCGACAGTCCTTGGGCATGGGCCGACAGTTGACCGACAAAGTTAATGATTTCGGCGATTTGTGCGGTGGCATCGCTGCAAAAAATGAAAACAAAACAAAACAAATTACAGTTAAAGCTATAAACACAACTGTTTTAATCGTAGTTTGATTGAGTCTGATTTGACTACAGGCTTCCGAACAATAGATCGAAGCAACCCACGCTTTTGCCAAGTTTGGTCCCGCACTCAGCAGATTACTAGATTACCCTTAAAAAGCACATTTGCGGATCGATCTGCCAAACCAGGTTCAAGTGGGAGACTCATCACGCCAAAAAGCCAACACATACTACGATCAGTAGGGTAATAAATTTCGTTCGGGATTAAACTCTTCCCTTTTTCAGCAAATGCCCCTTTTGGGGTCGTTAAAATTATAACTATGTATTTTCAAGATTGGCTTCGGGCACAATTGATTCGAATGGGCGTTCAGCAGAGAGCGATTTTCGGCCAGCGGGAGAGCGAGCGATAAAATCGTGTTGACATTTTTAATGAGCTTTTGAATGCCGTGTGCGGTTTTCGGGCAGTCTAATGAATTTGATGCAAAATCTAAAACAAAAACCTCTAATGGGGTTGATTGATGAGCTGATCCGGTGGATACGATACTACACCTACCTACCACCCGATTTGACGTGACAGCATTTCATGATGCTAACCAAGATGGATTTGGCTGATTTGATCGGATTATTATTACCATAGTCTGATTTTGATTATCCATTCATTATACCTTATAAGATAAGGATGAAAAACTGAGCTTAATTTATATGTGTTGGCTTAGTTTAACTATCGGAAATTGTTACAAAATTTGAAAATTATGAATTTTTGAAATTTGATTAATTATAATCTTCATAAATATACAATAGGTAAAAAACAATAAAAAAATACTACAATCTGAATCTCAAATCTGCCTCTAAATCATTTTTAATGAAAATCTCTTAAAATTCCAAAGATTCAATAATCGATGCAAACCCATCAAGTTAGATGCCAACTTTATTTGCCAATATTTATTCCAATTCTTAAAGATTTGAATGAGGACTTTTGAACAAAATTTTATCATATCATATCATAGCAGTGAAATTTTAAAACTTTCAAATTTCCAGGATCAAACCTTCAAGATTTTCATACTACATTTTTAGAGACGTTGTAATACCTTAAAGAAATTTAATGCATATTCATGAAATAAACTTCACATTTCCAGCACCTAATTTTCGAGATTTATAACTGATTGGGTCAGCGATATTCTAATCTTCTAATTTTTTGCTACTGTTTTAATTGATTTTCTCAATTAAAGAAAGATTTCCAAGATTTAAATACCGTTTTCTGAGAAGCAATGCCAAATTCTTAAGAAATTTATACCAAATCTTCTATTAAGATATCAGACTCATAGCGTATTATTTTTAAAATCTTTCAGAAATCAATACCAAATGAATATTAAATTTAAAAAATATCTGTGTCAAATTATTTACATAAACTTTAAAACAGTTATGCCAAGCATTCAATATAATATTGGCTAGTCATTGGTACATCTCTAAAAATATCACTAACAAATATTTCACATATTAAGATATTCCAAATATTTGCATACTAACGAGAAGTATATAAATTCCTTATATTTGAGCAATAAATCGATTTTTTTATGATTCAGCAATAAAAATTGAAGATTTTAAAGACCACTCAAAGGATTCTTGCCAAATCTTCATTTTGTACATGTAAATTCAACAAATGCATATCCAAGCCTTCATGATGTGCATGCTTAGTATATATCTAACAATTTTTCATCATTCTGATGCCAAACTTTCAGGATATCAATATACAGTTTAGAATATATGTTTAACAAATTTTAAAAATATCTATTTCAAATTTACAATAAATCAATCATCTTTAAAAAATTTTTTAGTATCATTGCAAAGGTTGAAAAAAAAAACCTTTTCATGTCATTTTTAAACATTAAGAAATCTACACCAAATATTTCAAGATACTCATTCCTAATCTTCATAATTTCGATGTCAAATTCTTAATATACATATCAATCCTCAATTTTAAAAATATCTTCAAAATAGTAATATTTAGTCTTTACAATTTCTATATGATGCATAGCAAATCTTCAAGATAATCAGATCAAGTTTTTTAAACATTATTATGAGTACCAGACACAAAGACTAAATACAATGATGGTTAAGTGTCGTTAGTTAAAAAATGAAAAAAATAGAAAATAAAAAAATAAAAAAAGAAGAATAAAAAAAATATAAAAAAGAAATGATGGAATAAAATAATAAAAAACAAGAAAAAAATTGAAAAAAGAAGAAAGAGGTGAAAAAAATTGAAAAAAGAAGAAAAAAAATAAAAAAATAAAAAAAAGAAAAAAAAGAAGCAAACAACGAAGAAAAAAAGAAAACAAAAGAAGAAAAAAAAAGAAAATAAAAGAAGAAACAAAAAGAAAAAAAGAAGAAATAAAAAGAAAAAGAAAAAAAAAGAAACATAAAAAGAAAAAAATAAAAAAGATAAAAAATAAAAAGAAAAAAATTAAAACAAGAAGATAAAAATAAAAAAAAAAATAAAAAAGAAGAAAAAAAACGAATAAAAATATAAATAAAAAGATAAAAATATAAAAAAATAAAAATATAAAAAAGAATAAAAATAAAAAAAAAGAATAAAAAATTAAAAAGGAGAAAAAATAAAATAAAGGAAAAGAAATAAAAAAAAAGAAAAAAACAAGAAAAGAAAATGATAAAAAGGGGAAAACGAATAAAAAAAGAAAAAAAATTAAAAAACTTAAAAAGGAAAAAAATAAAAGCGGGGAACAAAAAAATAAACAACGGAAAAAAACTTAAAAAAATAAAAATAGGAAAATATAAAAAGGAAAAAAAATAAAAAAGGGAAAAAAATGATAAAAGAAATAAAAAATAAAAAAAGGAAAGAAAAGGAAAAAGAGAAAAATTAAAAACGGAAAAAATTCAAACAGGAAAACAATTAAAAAAGGAAAAATCAAAAAAGGAAAAAAAATAAAAAAGGGAGAAAAGATAAAAAAGGATAAAAGGGAAAAAAATAAATAAGGACAAAAATAAAAAAGGAAAAAAATAGAAAAAGAAAAAAAGGAAAAAAAAGGAAAAAAAAAGAAAAAAAAAATAAAATATAAAATTAATAAAGAAGAAAAGAAAAGAAATTAAAAGAAAAAAATGAAAAATAAAATAAGAAAAAACCTCATGAAAAAATGAGAAAATAAATAAAATGAAAAAAAAGAAAATATAAAAAGAAATTTAAAAAGAAAACAAAACAAAAGAAAATAAAACAAAAAGCGTTAAAAAAAATTAAATTAAAAGAAAATATAAAGAATGATCATGAAAAGAAAACAAAAAAAAAAGAAAATAAAAACAGAAAATAAAAAAAATAAAAAAAATAAAAGAAAATTATAAAAAGAAATATATAAGAAATTAAGAAAAAAAAAATTTAGAGATAAAATGAAAATTAAAGGAAAATAAAAATAAGAAAAAATAGAAAATGAAAATAGAAAATATTAAAAGAAAATGAACAAAAAAATACAAAAAAAAATAAAAAAAATTAACCAGGGTTGAATATTTAAAAAAAATAGTGATATCAAATTGGTTTTAAATCTATCTTTTCAGAATAAATGTCAAATTATCAGCACCTTTATCAAAACTAAATCTACCAGAAAAATATGCAAAATTTTGATAGTACATATGCATATCGTCAAGACATCGATGTAAAATGTTCATTACTGTCAAATCGTCGTAGTTAATACGGAAAATTCTTAAACATATCTGTTTAAATTTATTAGAAAATCAATGATAAACTTTCGAAATATTTATGCCAAAAGATATCAATGAAAAATTCTCAATATATTACTTACTTACTACTTACTTATATTGACGTAAACTTAACCTAATTTACTACAGAATATTTTAGACATAAACGCCAAAATCCAAGTTGTCAATTTAATTTCTATGGATCACTGCATTTATAGCTTTTCTCCAGAAAAATTGTTAATATTCTGATGCCCACTATTCAAAAAGACTTCTGATACCAGTTTCAGAAATTCAACTGTTGGTTCCTTCAATAGAAAAATAGCAAAGTTTTCAAAGTTCAATGGAAACTTTTGAAAATAAATCCAACGTCAAAGGCGAGGAGTTTTCCAAACCTGCCAGACATCAATGTAAAATTTCAAGATAGTAATCAAAAATTTGAATATATAATCCTAATTTTTAGAATCATCATGCCAACTAAGGAATGCCAAGTCTTCACAATTATCCAGTCATGCATGCCAAAACTTCAACACATAGAAACCTAATGTAAGAGACATTTATGCCAAATCGACATGATATAAATGCCATAATTTTTAGATTTGACAGTCAAATTTTTGAAGATATCAATGTTAATTAGCTCATGTCAACTCTTTCGATAAGCTGATGCAGAATCTTCAAGGCCCGAGTAACAATGTAATTATTTTTTTTCGGGATTTTCATCCTATAGGATTAGGGATTTTCATCCCTTTAGAGTAACAATTTTAGTTTTAATCAAACCTTCACAGCTCGCTTAAAACTATTCTATCAGTTAGCGTCAAACTTTCGAGACGTTCAGTCGTGTTCTACGAGCGAATAGTAAATCGAAGTTTCACACGGTCTATTAATAACGCTTTCTATTTACCAATTCGGGTCAAGTGTCGCGACGCGAGCTCGCGCATTTCGATTCCGGGATGGCACGTCGCGAAAATACTTTTCGTATTGATTTCTCGAACATTCCAAAGCCTCCGGCTTACGAAGCAATACACAACTTTATCGGGCAGCAGCTCGAGCTAACACGTGAAAACGTAACTATGATTCAACCGAGCAAACGACATGCATGTGTGTTCGTAAAGGTCACTGACCTGGCACTTGCTGAACAAATCGTAGAACAGCATGACAACAAACACAACGTTGTGATCGAGGGCAAAGCCTACAAGCTGCGCATTATCATGGAAGATGGAGCTGTTGATGTTAAAATCTTCGATCTCGCCGAAGAAACTTCCAATGAAGACATCTCTGATACACTTGCCTCTTACGGGGAAATTTTATCGATTCGCGAACAACTGTGGGATGCTAAATATCTGTTTGGTGGAACATCAACTGGAGTGAGAATTGCGAGGATGATCGTTGAGAAAAACATTCCCTCGATAATAAATATTGATTCCCAACAAGTAGCTATCAGTTACAGAGGTCAGAAACCGACATGCCCCCACTGTAATGAATTCGTCCACATAGGTATACCCTGCATTCAAAACAAAAAGCTTTTGGTGCAAAAACTTGCTGCCGATCAAAACAAACTCTCCTATGCAAAAGTCCTCTCGAACCAGCCAAACCCAATACCACCATCAGCCCCCAAGGAAACCTTCACGGACCATACCCCGGCAGCTGTACAATCGCCGACTCAACAAAACCGAAAACCTCAGCTCGTGCAGATGAAACCTCTTACTTTTGAAGATAATTCGAAAGTCACCATAATGCCACCACCGATAACCAGAGCCGCTGTAAAAAAACACGAAACTTTGCACCGAAAACTACCCGACGGAAATGAGACTGATGATTCTGCCACCTCTTCAACCAGCTTGCGCTCCAGCCGAAACAAACCACTCTACAAAAAGAGCAGACAGAGTGCCGATGAAGACATGATACTATGAACACAGGTAGTATAATATAGGAACTATTAATATCAACACTATCACCAACACCAATAAATTAAACGCTCTGAGAACCTTTGTGAGAACGATGGATCTCGATATCATTTTCTTACAAGAAGTCAAAAACAACAACCTGTCCCTACCAGGCTACAACGTCCTCTGCAACATAGATCACTCAAGACGAGGAACCACTATAGCTCTTAAGCAATACATACAATTCTCACACGTCGAGAAAAGCTTAGACGGGAGAATCACTACACGAGTAAACAACACAACACTCTGTAATATTTATGCTCCCTCTGGCAGTGCGTACCGCAGAGAAAGAGAGATCTTCTACAACTTCTACAATAGTAATAGTCCAGCTCTCCAGGCACTTATACAACAAATGAAACTTTTAGACGTGTGGGTTCAGTTGTCTCCTAGAGAGTCTTAACACACATATATAACACACAACTCATCAGCTTGTCTAGACCGTATCTATACAAGCTCCAGCCTCCGAACGTATCTACGATCCATCAATACCCATGTATGCTGCTTCTCGGACCACAAGGGTGTAACAGCAAGAATATGTCTTCCATCTCTCGGCCGAGCACAAGGTAATAGCTATTGGTCCATTCAACCACACACTACAGCTGAAAACATTGAAGAGTTTGAATCACATTGGCGTCAATGGACCCGACAGCGACGAACCTTCTCCTCATGGACTGAATGGTGGATAGGTTTCGCGAAGCAAAAAATAAAACGTTTTTTTCGATGGAAATCTAGCATTGCTTACAATCTTTTCCATTTCGAACAACAACGTCTATATGCCAATCTAAACCGGGCATATAACGAGTATTACCAAAACCCCCAACTATTAACCACCATCGATCGTATTAAATCCGAGATGCTTCTTCATCAACGTCGCTACACTTCGCTTTTCGTTCGCCCAAATGAAACATACCTTGCAGGTGAATCCTTATCGTCATACCAGCTTGGTGACCGACGGAGAAAACAAACTCTAATCACACGATTGAAAAACAGTCAGGGTATTATAACGCAAGAACCCGAAGAAATTGAAAGATCGTTATTGAGCCACTTTCAAAATCTGTACGCGAGAGGCCACCGAGACGAACATGCTGAAGACCAGTTTTTATGCACCAATACAATACCGAACGACAGCGAAGCGAACCTGGCCTGCATGAACGAAATCACCACTGCGGAAATATGGACCGCAATTAAAACTAGTGCACCACGGAAAGCTGCTGGCCCCGACGGTATACCGCGCGAATTCTACCTGCGAACATTCGACGTTATCCATCGTGAGCTAAATCTCATACTGAACGAGATCCTTGCTGGTAACATACCTACGGAACTAGTGAGTGGAATAATTGTATTAGTGAAAAAAAAGTGCAACGAAGAAACAGTGAAGTCTTACAGACCAATATCGCTATTAAATAGCGACTACAAACTTGTCTCCCGTATACTGAAAACCCGATTGGAAAAAGTGATGGTAGAACACCATATTCTCACCGAGAGTCAGAAATGCTCAAATCCAGGAAGAAATATTTTTCAGGCGACACTCTCTCTCAAAGATCGAATTGCGTCCCTCATCGAACGTAAACAGAGAGGGAAACTGATCTCCTTCGACTTGGATTCTGCGTTCGACCGCGTAGATCACCAATACCTGCAGAATACCATGTGTTCTCTGGGACTCAATAGAGAAATGGTGAACCTTATCATCAGATTTGCTGAGCGATCATCTTCTCGTCTACTAATCAACGGTCATCTATCGGCATCATTTCGGATTGAGAGATCTGTGCGGCAAGGAGATCCTCTCTCCATGCATCTTTTCGTGCTATATCTACAACCTCTTCTATCACGAATTGAGCGTGTGTGTGGTCGGGATTTGGTAGTAGCATATGCCGACGATATAAGTGTGATAGTGACAACAGTGAACGAAATAGAACTTATAAAAAATTTGTTTACACAGTTTGGTTTGGTATCGGGGGCTAAGCTAAACTTCAACAAGACTACTGCTATAAGGGTATATACGGGCGACAGTATTGGAGAAAAATTGGCCTCAGCCATAACCTCAAACTTTGATGAGCTGACGGCCTTACCAGTGATGCTAGGTGCGTTACTAAAATCAGTATTTGTTTTTTTTAAACTAATTATAATATTTCTGAATTGATTAAATTTTTTAACAATAAACAGCTAAGCGTTTGAATTCATTACGGGGCGTCTTTAATAAAATAGATGAAGATAAGCCATCTTCCGCTAATGAATTTTCAAGGTGAATTTAAAACATCTGAAATATATTTTCATGTACTGCTCGGTAAAGTAAAAAGAGTTGTTTCCAACTTATAAACGAATGCAAAATCATTCACTGCTACAAAAAAAAGTAAATTCATAAAAGCCACGTCTATGTTGACTATGAAAATAATAGCCTGCATGCTCTGATTATTTATAACATTTTCACATAATTCGCTACATCGTTTAAGTGTGCGATACAGACAGTTGTTATTCAGTTCAGATAAATATTGCGTTTAATTTCATATTCTAATAGAAATCTAGGGGAAAGTTGCAAATTCTCAGTACTCATGAAAACGTTTTTCAATAAAAATTCAATTTAAAATATAATCATTTTCCAAATATCAATGCACTTGGCAGCCTTGACCACCCAAAAAAATCAAAACACGAGCATCTATGTGTCGCTTTTCCACAGGGCGAATTTGTCGATATTCGTACCGCAAAATCGCGTTTATCGTGCGCCCTTCTCAAAAATTGATTCTGTTCTCCCATGGTTTGAGGTTAGGGCTGAGGCCTCCTGCTAAGGTGGTGTTCGTGTAAAACTGTCAATATATCCTAATAGATGTTGGGTTCCTAAGTGGTGAACCGATAAGTGTACCGTGGCTTCAAACAACAGACACAATCAAGGTCTTGGGAGTGATGTATGCTAACTCTATTCGGGTGATGAACAGAATGAACTGGAACTCACTAGTTTCAAAAATCACTCAACTTACATGGCTTCATTCGATGCGCATGTTGAGTGTGGGACAAAAAGTTATGCTTCTTAACACTTTCGTTAACTCAAAAATGTGGTATATTGCCTCTATACTTCCACCAAATTCCCAACATGTGGCAAAAATAACGTCCATGTGTGGGAACTTCATCTGGAAAGGACACTGTGCGCGAGTGCCTATGCAACAAATTGCTCGGAAAATCGATCAAGGGGGGCTTAACTTTCACCTACCAAGCCTGAAATGTAAATCCCTCTTGATACATAGACACTTGGCAGAAACTGCATCCATGCCTTACTATAGTGCGTTGATAGCAAGTAATACGGCAGCCCCAACTAGTCTCCCCGATATCAAAACCATAAAACAGTTATGGCCAACGCTACCCCCAGACCTGCAGCGAAGACATAGTGCGAACGAGATCTACTGCCATTTCCTGACACACACTGAGATACCGCGAGTTGAACGAAGAAACCCGACCATCGCCTGGAAACAAATTTGGAGGAACATTTCTATGCGTAAGCTTAGTTCCGCCCAGAAAGAAAAGCTGTATCTGTGGACGAATGAAAAGGCTATATGCAGACAACTCCTACATACAATTGGAAGAGCTGACGACGAGAACTGCGAGCACTGCGACGCGCAGACTGAAACGATAAGACACAAATATTGCGACTGCCCCAGATTGAACGACGCCTTTCACGTATTTAAAACGAAAATCAGCGAAATTCTTAATAGACGTAGAACACTAAACTTCGAAGATATATTTCGACCAGTCTTAAACACATTCAGCAAAGAAAACAAATTGAAAATATTAAAATATCTAAGTAGATACATCAGCTTTATTGATTCAAGCAATAGCAGATTAGATGTTTCAGCGTTAGAATTTCATTTAAACTTAGAGACGTGATATGATATGTAAACTTATCTTATATTAGACATCAATAAAACAATTTTAAAACCAAAAAAAAAAAATAAAGCTACTTTATCAGCCGGAGCGCTTTCTATGCTTTAGCACAACTGCTTTAAAGTTAATATTTGGACTAGTTGGCCCAGATATGACAACTTTTATAAAGCTAATTATAAAAGCTTATTGACTCCCACACAGAATAGTTTTGTTGAACCTTGTTGCGTTGCAATTTATTTTTATATTTGAGTTCTTTTTACTGGCAATCTCAAGTTTAATATCTCTAGGTAGCGAATAATGAACCGGCCCTGTTGAAGCGGATTGAACTTCACGATCCGACGTCAAGAGGGCTACCAGAAGTAAAATGGCTTGTCGGTGTAGCGTCCATACAACCGCTGAGAAGAAATGCTGGAATTTCGCGCGCGATCTACTAGCATTGTCTTGGCAAAAACCCGAAGCCAACCTCATAGGGGGATGCGATCGGGAAGCCTTCTTGCTAGCTGGGAAACTGAAAACCGGGCTCTTAATATTCGAGACACTGATTGGAGAAGTCGCTCAGAAGTCGAAAAATTCGTAGTCCGTAGTCGTTGGATCTACATATATAGAATCGGAAATCTGAAAATTGTTGAAGCTGGTAGTCTCCGACACGTTATTGTGCATTCAGTTCGGTTAACGGGATCTTTCGGGTAGCGGAAGTGCCTACTGGTTGTTGAACCTGGTCCTTGGAGGCCAATTGAAGGTCTGCGCTAAGATGCTGGGCGGAAGTGATTGGCGCGCCGTCGGTAAGTTTATTTTACTTCTAAAATTTGTTTGTTATTCTTCCGATATTTCCCTTGAGATTGCCTAGTTTCAACAAACGAGATCCGCGCAAATTTAAATTGTCCCCCCCTGGAGTAAGAGTCCGGGCTAACTGATTGATGACCGTTGGCACATCTACTGTTAGTGGATGGCGCTTAAGTGCCGACGGTATAGTTTGCGCCTTTTAACCTCGTAAGATAATTTCCGATTCGTAGCAGCTATAAACGTAGCTGTAAGGGAGCTACGAAATAGCAAAGGGTGGCAAATCTATCAAAACATCGTCTGATATTGCGAAGAGATGGAAAAAATTGTCGATATGGTTGATTTTGAAATTGTGCAGAAATTCATGGGAAGTATTCCACGAAATGTTCAAAAGTTCATCACAACAGCTTTTTTTTTGTATTTTCCCCCAAAAGTTTAATAAAAACCCTACAAAAACATATTTCTACAAATTTTATTCGTTTTTTAGTCATCGGAAATCGGAAATTTTATGCGACCTGATTTTTAGTGGTACAATCCTTATCAGAAATTCTACTATAGTTAATAAGAAGGGAAATTTTTCTGAATCAGTGAAGTCGAATCGAGTTGACAGCTTTATTGCTAAGGGAAATTATTCAACGATATTTTTTCCATTTAAAAAAAATCCTTCAATTTGTTTCATCAATTGGAAATTTACCAAATACTCCAAATTTTTTTTTTTGAAACTTTTGAAAATAAATCCGTGTGATAAAAGTAAAACCAACCCCCTGTCAAAAGCTCAATGAACTCTTACCAAAAAAAAAACTTTCAAACCAAGAAATCATACTTACAGCGCTACGCGTCGATTGGGGGCAACGAATCCGGTCGGCAGCAGCGAATTATTGATCCGCACAATCCGCTGCCGGAACAGGGGATGACAGTTGAATCGGAACTCCATTTTCCAGTTGGGTTTATTGCCTGGTTGGTTTTTTTTTTCAGAGGGGGAGCTTATCCCTGTTGTTCTATTTTGTTAGAATCACACACTCACACTTCAGGGAAAAATCCCGATTATGGTTTTTTCTTATGGTTTATCACTTACACAATAAATATTGCACGGATAATTTTAAATTTCCCCTAACACTTGAGTTCTGGTAACTTATTTTGACATTTCACTTTTTTCTTCGGCGGACTCCACCAAGTTGATTGGCCTACTATGAGGACCCGTTACGATATGATGGTAACAATACCAGATGTGTTCCAAGGGGTTGATTGACCTAATTATTAATATCACAAATGCCGGAACGGGACGAATTTTCTGTAAGGATTAAAATGGAAACAAACAGAATATAGATATTAAAAATTAATCTCTAATATATGGATGCGATGTGTATAATTTGGTTTGAGGGTACCGCTTTTTTGTGTTGATTTGTTCTATGTCATTGCTCCGTGGAAATAAATCGATATCCAGCTTAGCTCGGATTATGAGTGCTGTTTATTTGGGTCTGATATAAGTAGAATGGTACCTATTTCGGTTGCACTTGCTGTACGGACGATTAAAACCGCCGCCGGCCTCATGAATATGCAATCAGTTTACTGCCAACAAACGATTGGGCCTGCCAGTCGCTGCTAAGTGTATCTACGTTGTTATTGGACCACTAAATTCATCCATTTTTGGTCACCAGTCAATTTCGTTACCGGTTGATATTAGCGGCTCTTGTTGGTCATAAATTCGGTGTTGTGTAATAGCATAGAGTAAAAGTAAATTAACGCGAATTAACAGGCCATAATTTGAATCTATTTTACTTCCGTCTTTGGCAACAAACTAGCGAAGAAAGGTCTAAATAAGTATAATTAGTTAACACCGGTTCTGGTTATTATTTTTTTTTCAACCTTCAAAACAGAACCAAGTGAAATGAAATGCACAAAACAACCGCATTGGTTTTTTCGTTCCGCTCTGATAATTTTTAACTTTTTTTTTTGTTTTTGAAGTTGTGACTACACATCCATCGAATTTAAATATTGTATTATATAATTTCAAATTCAAGAATAGGGGGATATGGTTGCGGTTAATCAGTTATTAAAAATGTTTACCAATTAATTATGAAACGAAAAATAACAAATACCAAAAAATAACTTTCTTGCCGCCCAATAAATGAAGAAAGTGGTCAAGACATCGTCGAAACACAGCGAAACACAGTTGCTTTTTTTCTGATTCATCTTCATCGAACAAACTTTTATACGGACATGGATTTAGATTCGACCACAGGTGCATGAGGCAGGTGGCACCTTTCCCCAATCACAAGATCCGTTCGGCACTGTGGCGGAAAATGTGGGCCAATGAACCTATCCATGGGGTGATGTGGTGGCAGCTTCGAAGCTCTCAAAATTTGTCGACGGCGACGCTCGTCAAACCATACGCCAACAAAAAAAAAAGCATGCGAATGGAGATGCAAAAACAATCAAAATCTCCCACTTTTTTTTTGGATGAAATCCAAAAGTGATATCAATCAACTGAGTATCGTTTATCAATGATTAATTTATTAAAAATCTTTAAATGTTCTATGAATTTTAGAATTTTAAAGTAAGGATATGAGGCATCTAAATTGATTGGTCCACATACGCACGTCACTTGAGAAACTTAAAACTGAACATCATTAACTTGAGGAAAACTTTCGCTTTCAATAGTTCCAATTTGAAAGCTCTTATTGGGGGTTTGAACAAGCAATCGTTTCACTGCATTAATGAGTCTACACGTTTGGATTCGCACTTCGCACAAAATAACATCATCTTGTCTCAAACTTAAGTTCATCATTCAGAAAAGGTTGAATTGACAAGTCGAATCCTGTGCAGAGGGGCGTAGAAAAAGGTATCTAGAATTAAACCTATTGATAAGTCATGGACTTGGAAGCGAGGTTGCCAAAAAAAATTTTTTAGACGAAAAAAAAATCAGACTGTGATCTTACCCAAAAAAATCTGTAATGGTTTTCTGTGATGCTATTTCCATTTATTCCATCTAAAAGTCACGACAAATTGGTTCTGTTTTACATTTTACTTCAGGAAATCAATTTATATTATCAATTTTATCACTTTCCTACAGTTTAAAGTAAGAAATTCAAAATTTATTTTGAAATAACAAATCATATTATTGGACATACGAATAAAATTTGAAAAATCTGTGAAATCTGTGAATGTTTCCGAAATTCTATGTTTTGTGACACAGTTTCTGTGACAAAAATTTGCTTAAATTTCTGTGAAACTATAGATTTTTCTGTGCCATTTTTTGTTTTTGCAAATGCATCAATAACTCTAGAGAACAATGTTTAAATAAAAAAAAAACAGGGAAAATTATTTAAGAACTAAATTTTTAACACAGCCTTGCAGAAATTTAAAAATGCAATCAAGGTAATTGAAGTGATTTCGAAATCAAACTCAGATCTATTGCAAAAAGTGTGTTAACACTGGACCTAGATGACTTCCTTGTGGCACTTTGAAGCAAAAATTGACTTAAAAATACACAAAACGTGGTGCTCTGATCTTGAGGCAGGGCCGTAGGAAGAGCCGGCTCATTGGGGGCTTTTGGTGACAATATTTTTCTTATAACATTTTAGCTTGAAAAATGTATGCTTAAAGAATAGTAAATAAAATTAGAGGTCCTATATAATTATTCAGGTTTGAGACATTTTACATTAAAAGTAAGGTATTTATTTGAATTTCTTACGTTCAAAACTAAGTTAAAAAAGTTGCCATTTTTCTTTAAGAAGTTTAAAAAAAATAAAATATCGTTTTAAGATTTCATTTTAAACATAAACTATTTGCGTGTAGTTTGCGATTCAAATCAGATTTATTTTCTACTCTTGTTAACTCGATTGAAATTAAAGATTTTGGTTTGAAACTTTGTCTAAGAAGAATCTGCAATAATGTTAAACAAAAAGCCAATAAAAATTTTAACCTCCAAAACTCCCCTATGACTACGACACAGATGATTTCTGATGGACGACAAAATTTACGAAAAACTCTATTTCAAACAAATTCCAGCGTTTGAATCCTTTAACATGTCTGCTCGTGGCAAGGTTCCTAGCATATTGAAGTATGTGTTTGCTGGTTGTTTTGTATAAAATATAATGAATTGTCAAAATTCTGCTCCTGTGAAAAAACAACAATTTTCAAATCGAAAACTTTTGTTTTCGCTGTTTTTAAAAGCCTAAAATGAGCAATTTTATTTTTATCGTAATTATCAGATTTTGGCAACAGAAATTCCATTAAAACAATTTTTAGTGGTTCGAAAATAATCAAGTTCTATTAATTTCGGAACAGCTGTATCTACTAAATTGCCCTCGGTTTCTTCTAAAAGAGAAGTATTGGATCAAAAAGTAGCAGAAATTGAAGGAGGAAGATGTAGCCATCTAAAATAAAGATAAAACCAAGTATAAGATTTAAAAAAAAAAACTGATGAATATCATGACTGAAAAAAGTGTGCGCCGGCCAATAGGAGGTACCAAGAATAAAGTAGAAATTTTTCTTATAATAAACGATAAATAAATTTTTTCAATTTTTTTCATAAATTATCATAAGATTACTTTCATTTCCTTCATAGAAAGTATTTAAGTCAAACGAATAGTTTTGGAGATACACGCTTTCATAACTGTCCCATTTCTAAATGCACTAAGCTTTAGAAATTCTATTAAAATATTTATCAAAGATTTAACGCGGACCTGATAGGTCCCCAAGCAGTTACCCGCATGAATCAGTATCATAAAACTACCGTTCCTGTAATCTTTTTCCCGAGACACCATCAAGATTACTCTAATAGTATTGGATTATAAATGAACGATTACATAAATAGTATTGGAATCGTTTGGACACACGTAACGATACAGTGAACGGGTCGTTAAGTAGAGTTATGATTAAATGAAGATTAATTTTTTTCGAACTATTCGATCATACGTGTTATCTTTTTTTAATGATCCACCTATAAAACGATGACGATACAGCATATCCTCATTCAACGATAAAAAGATTTATGGGTTTTTGTTAATTTTACATAATTTTAATTCGATTTTCGGAAACAAGGAAAAAGATTTTCTTCATTTCAATGCATTTATTTCATTTTAAATAAATGAGTAACATACTTTTCATCGTATCCTGATGGGCAGATATTTTCTGGATGTTGTTTGTAAGCGTATGCATTCATACCCATGGGTGTTGCTTGCATTGATCGTTTTTTCACCATCTCGAGGAAGTGGCCGCTTGATCGTTGGTACCATCATGTGGCTGCCGGTTTTTTTGCTGCTGCTGCTGCTACGGTAGTGCTGCTTCCCGCTGCTTTCGGTAGTAGCGTTCTTCCTCCGAACCTAGAACAATGTGCGAAAACCTACTGAA